>NW_027507784.1:346921755-346967009 GCF_037356315.1 Lithobates pipiens | reverse complement strand
AGTTCCGAGAACATCCTCCAGCTGATTATTAATGCTTATAATGTAAGTGACCCCCTTACCGCGATGCAGCCACCCTACATCATACACTGATCCCTTTCATCATTTTCTGTTGTCACCCCCCCCCCCCCCCATCACCTGTCTCCCATCCCCCTCAGTCACCCATCTCCCCCTACCCCCACCTGTCCACGTATGGTGGGTGCTCCCCTCTTGTGGACATGTTAAGGCCTCATCCCTGACACTTGTTAATGGAGGGACCCCCCCTGTGGGGGAGGGGGGGGCTCGGTGTCTCCGCTCCACCTGGCCAGATGTGCCGAACCACAAAAATGTGATGATTCACCCGGCAGATCCCTTTTCTGTTTTTGTTGCAGAGCGGATTAATCCTCCAAGGCTGCCGGGCCTATTGATTAACAAATGTTATTATGTTTCCCTTTTGTACTTTTTGTAATCTTTTCCACAATGAAAATTATTATTGATCCGTGACGCAGGTTACAGTGCAAACACGTTTCGTCTACGAGCCCAGACCTGCGGTGAGGCCACGTAGGCCAGTGCCTGGGGTGTCAGACTGTGAGGGCGGCTTCTCCCTCGTATCGTCTTACCGAGGTGCCAGCAAACCCGTGACTGCAGATGTTTGTGGTTATGTGAAAACCTCGGGGTACAAAATTTAACATCAGTCGCTTTACAGCTAAAAGGGTCACTCCACCCAAAATGTTTGTTGGATGCTGGACTGAGAAAATCTCTGCAATAAGCTCCCACCTGCTGTGCCCATTATGAGGGTTCCCACCATCCCTGTGCTGAGTTCCCGGGTCTGTACACCCGCTGTGCCCATTATGAGGGGTTCCCACCATCCCTGTGCTGAGTTCCCGGGTCTGTACACCCGCTGTGCCCATCATGAGGGGTTCTCACCATCCCTGTGCTGAGTTCCCGGGTCTGTACACCCGCTGTGCCCATTATGAGGGGTTCCCACCATCCCTGTGCTGAGTTTCCGGGTCTGTACACCCGCTATGCCCATTATGAGGGGTTCCCACCATCCCTGTGCTGAGTTCCCGGGTCTATACACCCGCTGTGCCCATTATGAGGGGTTCCCACCATCCCTGTGCTGAGTTCTGGGGTCTGTACACCCGCTGTGCCCATGATTAGGGTTCCCACCATCCCTGTGCCAAGTTCCCGCGGTCTGTACACCCGCTGTGCCCATTATGAGGGGTTCCCACCATCCCTGTGCTGAGTTCCCGGGTCTGTACACCTGCTGTGCCCATTATGAGGGATTCCCACCATCCGTGTGCCGAGTCCCCGGGTCTGTACACCCGCTGTGCCCATTATGAGGGGTTCCCTCCATCCCTGTGCTGAGTTCCCGGGTCTGTACACCCGCTGTGCCCATTATGAGGGGTTCCCACCATCCCTGTGCTGAGTTCCCGGGTCTGTACACCCGCTGTGCCCATTATGAGGGGTTCCCACCATCCCTGTGCTGAGTTCCCAGGTCTGTACACCCGCTGTGCCCATTATGAGGGGTTCCCACCATCCCTGTGCTGAGTTCCCGGGTCTGTACACCCGCTGTGCCCATTATGAGGGGTTCCCACCATCCCTGTGCTGAGTTCCCGGGTCTGTACACCCGCTGTGCCCATTATGAGGGGTTCTCACCATCCCTGTGCTGAGTTCCCAGGTCTGTACACCCGCTGTGCCCATTATGAGGGGTTCCCACCATCCCTGTGCTGAGTTCCCGGGTCTGTACACCCGCTGTGCCCATTATGAGGGGTTCCCACCATCCCTGTGCTAAGTTCCCGGGTCTGTACACCCGCTGTGCCATTATGAGGGGTTCCCACCATCCCTGTGCTGAGTTCCCAGGTCTGTACACCCGCTGTGCTCATTATGAGGGGTTCCCACCATCCCTGTGCTGAGTTCCTGGGTCTGTACACTCGGTCTGGTGGTTCTTGGTTTGGTCTGCAGCCTCTGGTCATATGATATAATGGTGTTTCCTATGTGTGAATTTAAACACAGAATTTTCTCGTGTGACTGAGCTGAACCTTTAAACTTCTCAAAGTCAGATTTTCATAATGTACCTGAGCTGTGACCTGCTCATTGCCCCGGGGGGTGTGTGTGTGGGGGTTGGACGGGTAGACAGCGAGGGGTCTGTTGGGACATGCTCTGCTCTTTGTCTTAGAAGAAAATTTTCACTTTATATTATAATCTGTCCCCCTCGGCCGGGTTTAACCTGCAGCTCCTCCGGCGTCCCGAGATTGTATCAGGAAGTTTTATTAATGTTCACAAACACAGAATTGTCTTTTGTATCATTTTTATGTTAGTTTTATAATGAACTCTGATTTGTTGCAGAATATTCGCTCCAAGGTGGAATTAACCGTCTCAGAGACCCCGGATGACCTGGAGCTCAGCTTTACCGCCACGTGTCAGGATGGAGCGTCCTATCCGGGTGTGAGGAAATGTGGGGAGCTGATGATTGGAGATACGGTGAGTGGTGAGGGCGGCGCTGCACCGCCATGTCTGAAGGTTTGGACGCATTGCGTGCAAGCAATGCATTGCAATTCCTAAGACCCCCCCGGCCATAGGTGTCTCTCCTTCCCAAACAACCCTGCTCCCTTTCCTATCTACTGCCCCCCCTCGTATCTCCTTGGTGCCCCCCCTCGTATCTCCCTGGTGCCCCCCTCGTAGCTCCCTGGTGCCCCCCTCGTAGCTCCCTGGTGCCCCCTCGTAGCTCCCTGGTGCCCCCCTCGTATTTCCCTGGTGCCCCCCTCGTATCTCCCTGGTGCCCCCCTCGTATCTCCCTGGTGCCCCCCTCGTATCTCCCTGGTGCTCCCCCTCTCGTATCTCCCTGCTCCCCCCTCATATCTCCCTGCTTCCCTACTCCCCCCTCGTATCTCCCTGCCGCCCCCTCGTATCTCCCTGCTCTGCCTTCGTACATGCCCCCCCCTCATATCTCCTGCCCCCCCCCCCCCCCCCCCATATTTCCCAAGTACGTCCTATGTGTCCCCATGTCTCCTAGTGCAATTCTCTTGGAATATAAGAAGTTTGCAGACTTACCCTGAATGTAAATATAGGTCACCTCTGATAGTGACACACCCTGTCGCCAGGTAGAAAACGCTGTGTAATGTGTGTTCAGGTCCTGACAGATCTGCTGATTCTCCAAAAAGAATTTCATTGTGACTCTCGGGCTCATATGAAGAGCGGGGGGGGGGGAGGGGTCATATGTTATGCATATAAAATACTGCACCACACTTTATCTGGCAATGGCAGTCAGGGGAAATGGTCTTCATGTGGTGATGGGGGGGGGGGCTTATTACATAATGAAGTGTAATGGCAATAAATATAAATGGCAGGAATGACGATCGTGTTCGGCTACCAGAATTTGCGACGTCTCGGTGTAGATATTAATCTTGTCAATGGCTGTAGAGGTCTGCACTCACTCCCCATGATGGCCGCACACAGAATGATTTTATAAACCATCGTATTGATCAGTCATGTTGCTGTCCAAGAGAAAAAGAGATCGCAATGCTGAATAAATTGTTTGATATGCAACAAACTTAACGATCGTAGTCATTTATCAAGAAGGGATCTCCCGCTGTGACACCTGGCGGCCGCTGTCGTACAGAGTCCCGCCTCCGGGACCGTCTCCTTTGATAGACATCACACCGGTCCAATGCCGGGACATGTCACGTCTATCAAAAGATCAGGTCCAGGAGGCGGGACTTTGCATGGCAGCGCCCACCAGGTAATTCAAATCCATACTGTGTTACAGCGGGAGATCCCCACTCTGTGATTCGGAGGCTCTCCTCTCTCTAATCCCCATACACTGGTGAGGCTGCATTGATGGCCACTGGTGAGGCTGCATTGATGGCCACTGGTGAGGCTGCATTGATGGCCACTGGTGAGGCTGCATTGATGGCCACTGGTGAGGCTGCATTGATGGCCACTGGTGAGGCTGCATTGATGGCCACTGGTGAGGCTGCATTGATGGCCACTGGTGTGGCTGCATTGATGGCCACTGGTGAGGCTGCATTGATGGCAACCAGGGCAGGACTTAGGGTGGTGGGGGCCCCTGGGCTTGAGTCACTTTCGGGCCCTACCTTCTATACATTACCGTATTTATCGGCGTCAGGCATATAACACGCACCCCAAGTTTAGGAGGGAAGTTTAAGCAAAAAAACTTACATTTAAATGCCCATCAATGCAGCCTTATCAGTGTCCATCTGCTGCCTTGCCCATCCATCTGCTGCCTTGCCCATCCATCTGCAGCCTTGCCTCAGTGTCATTTGCAGCCTTGTCATTGCAGTCTTGAAGTTTAAAAATGGCGGCACCGAAGGCGGCTCTCGGGTCCTCTCGCAGTCCCGAGCGGAGCCGAGAGTAACCAAGTGTTCTTGGCTAAGCTACAGTCGCACCCAGTCCCTGTCTTATGTCCATCATAGGGCGGGACTGGGCGTGACTGTGATTGGAGCCGAGCCGAGTACACTCGGCTATGTATCTCGGCGGGGCCCCTATTGGGTGGGGCTTTGGGCTTGAGCCCAGTCAAGCCCAATGGTAAGTCCAGCCCTGATGGCCACTGGTGAGGCTGCATTGATGGCCACTGGGTGAAGCTATATTTGATGGGCACTGGTGAGGCTGTATTGATGGGCACTGGCGAGGCTGTATTGATGGGCACTGGCGAGGCTGTATTGATGGGCACTGGCGAGGCTGTATTGATGGGCACTGGCGAGGCTGTGTTGATGGGCACTGGCGAGGCTACATTTGATAGGCACTGGCGAGGCTGCATTTGGTGGGCACTGGCGAGGCTGCATTTGGTGGGCACTGGCGAGGCTGCATTTGATGCATAGATCTATTGTATCATTTCCGCAGTCTCTGACCATCTTCTGTACTATGTCTGGAGGCTTTCTCTAACAGAAGCCCTACGTCCCCCTATGTCCCATCTCTCCTTTCTCAGGGGATCCCCCTTCCACTATGTCCCATCTCTTTTTTTTTTTATTTTTTTATCTCTTGGGGTCCCCCCCCCATGTCCAATCTCTTTGGGTCTCCCCTCCCTCTCTGTCCCATCTCTTCTCTCTCTTTGGGTCCCCCTCCCCCCCGTGTCCATTTTTTAACCCCATGCTCTCCTGTCTCCCTCCAGGTTTCCTTTGAGGTTTCGGTGGAGGCGAGGAGCTGCCCTCCGCCGGGGACGGCGCACACCTTCACCATCAAGCCGGTGGGTTTCCGGGACGCGCTGGAGGTGACGGTGACCTACAACTGCAGCTGCGGCTGCTCTCACCTGGGGGAGGCGAGCAGCGGGAAGTGCAGCGGGAACGGGACCTTCACCTGCGGGGTCTGTAACTGTGACGCCGGCTTCCTGGGGGCCCGCTGCGAGTGCGGAGAGGACGACGACAGCAGCAGCTCGTCCCTGAACACCTGCCGGGAGTCGGAGAGCCACACCGTGTGCAACGGGCGGGGGAGGTGCATCTGCGGCCTGTGCTCGTGTTACGAGAGCGAATTCGGGCGCATCAGCGGCTCCTACTGCCAGTGCGACGACTTCTCCTGCGCCAGGTTCAAAGGAATCCTCTGCTCGGGTGAGTGATCGCTATTCTTGTAACGGGTGACACAGGTTCACCCGAGGTGCGAGTGTCGAAGTACTAACCGGTATTCACCAGAGCTCCTGAAGGTGGGGGTGGGCTTTGCTGCGTGTTAGTACCAGGTCCGGTCCTCAGGATCGCCCCACCAGGAGGGGAGCAAGTCGGGGGCCCAGTAGCGGATATAGCTGGTGGGGATCAAGCAGAAGAGTCGAGGAACAAGCCAAAGGTCAGCAACAAATAGTAGCAAAGGTATGGATGGCAGCAGGAGAGACGAGCGAGATGGTGGCTGGAGAAGGCACAATATTCCGGCTACCAGGAAGTGCAGAGACATGGCTTAAATGTAGGAAGGAGCAAAGGGTTCAAGGCAACGAAGATCCAAGGCGGGATCTTTCAAGGATTTGTCCAGCATTCCAGGGGACTCAGCAAGCAGGGTCATTGCCAGACACAGCAGAGGTCTCGGGGTCAAGTTGGGACCTGACAACTATATTTGTGGAGGTCACACACCTAGACAAGGCCTCTACTGTGATCTATGGTGGGGTGGGGGGGGGGGGGGGGGCAATTTATCACCAGCAACAATAACCCACTCTGATTTCATAATGCTAAGTGTGTGTGGCGTAGTGAGAGAGATGTACAGAAGATCTCTCTATCTATCTATCTATCTATCTATATATATATATATATATATATATATATATATATATATATATATATATATATATATATGTATATGATAGATATATAACATACATGCATATAGGTGCAGGAACTCCCCCCCCCCCCCCCCTTCTGAGTTCCGCCTTATCTCCGCCCCCTACCCACCTCCAAGCACCATCCCTTGATTCCACCCCCTACCCACCTTCCAGTACTGCACCAAGTATCATTTGCTAAAATAATTTGTATGGAATTTGTTCTTGTGTCTAATAACGCGAAAGCCGTAATAGGTGCACTGGAGCCAGCAACAATAGACCCCACCCCAGTAACAATGGATCCTCCCAAGCAACAATAGATTCCCCACCCACCAATCATAGACCCCACCTCAACAACAATAGGTCCTCCCAAGCAACAGAAACTCCCCTCCCAGCAACAATAGATCCCACCCCACCAACAGTAACAGAAACAATGGACAATCCATAACAAATTGCCACCCTCAGCAACAAAAGATCCACCCCAGCAACATTAGACCCCCGTCCCAGGCAGCATCAACATATCTCCCAATGATCAGCAACAATAGACCTCTCCCTCAACAGTAGACCGCTACAAGCATCATTATACACCCCCCTAGCAACAACAGATCCCCCACAAGCAATAATAGACCCTCGCACAAAAAAACATCCCCACCAGTGACAATAAATCCCCCAGCAGACAGCATCAATAGACCCTCCAGCACACCCCTTGCTATTACATACATTTGGTGCTGGAGGTGCCGGAACTGCCGTTCCCCCATGTTCCCGCTGAAAAAAAGCCCTGGATATATAATTTATGTATGTATGTGTATATATATAATCGCTCTATCTGTCCCATACATGCACAATGCTGTTTTGCTTCTGGATATGGACCATTGGGTTATAGCGCCACCTGCAAGGGGATAGGTCACTAGGTACAAACACAGCACGGTCCAGAGACGACCCCTGGTGGTGGCCAAACCATCCATCTGCTGGAGGCAACTGGTCAAAAGTAAAATCCCGAGCTCCCTGCTGGAATTACCAAAACCATATAATATGAGGTCAAACTTTTAAGAGTTTTTCAATTTGTATGTGATCAGGCCGGCCCTCGCCCTACATGGTTTTGGTAAATCTAAAAGGAAATCGGACAACAAACATTGTCTAATGTGCATGGGGTCTTGGTCTTCAAGATCTATCATTGGTGACAGGCTGGACACTATAGATCCTTCGAGCCTCTCCAACTTTTTAGCCATCGAGCACACAACAAAAACTTTTATATATTGTAGCTTTCTACCATTTTTTTTTTTTTTTTGCTAGTGTCCGTTCCTCCTGTGGGTGGCAGTATAACCAGAAAAGGTCACAGAATTCCTGTGTCCCTCATTGGACTCCAAAAACGAGGTTTTACAATGAGTACAAAAAAATCCTATTTTATTCCATATCCATCTAACTGTGTGGGAATTTTCCGTCAAAGAGGACCTGTCACCGGATCAGGATTGGTTTGTGGTGCTGTGTAATGTCTCTGGACAAATCCGATTTTATATCTAATGTGTCTTTTGTGTTATGTATTTCAGACAGAGGTTTGATATTTGTGCTGCGGTGTTGGATCTGTTTAAATGATTTATTGGTCCCATTATTAATTCCCTCTGTGAACGTATTTGTTCTTCCTCTGATGAGCGCGTGCGCGCGTGTGCGCGCTGCTTGCGTGTGTGTGTGCCGGTATTGTTCTGATGTGACTAGTCAGCACTTGTGATATGAAGCCGGGTGGTATTATTTGTTGTGTATAGTATTATCCTCTGTGCTCTGTCACTGTTGCTATTATTCAATGTGTATAATCGTTGTCATTATTCGATGTGTATAGTATTATCCTCTGTTCTCCGCCGTCTTCTTGTAGATGAGGATTATTATCCAGCAATTATTTCTGGCAGCGTCTGCTCCTCTTCCGTCCTTCCCGTTGTGACAGCTGGAGAGGAAATCATTCACGCTGTAGCCCATCTGTCGGGTCCAGTAGCCAATGGAGCTCAAGAGAACGAGGGCGGCCATTGCTGACCCAATGGGAGGTGTTGTTGTGATGGGTGAGCACTCTCTCAGGGGGAATCATTCGCTCCGGACCTGTTGGGCTGCATTGGTTTGCGTTGAAAATGCGTTTTGCATGTCCTGCCTTGAAAAGCGTTGCACCGCGCTGCCATGCAAAAAATGGGTACAAGTACTCAATTGAAGAAAAAGGAAAATTGCGGCAATTGACCAAAGCTTGCATTAAAACTGTGTTAATTGACCCAAAACTAGTATTAAAATGAATACAGCGCTACAAGGGATAGAGATTCATGAATTATATGACCAAGAAATACTATAAGATTGAATCTGTATCACTTGTAGCGCTGCATTTTTTACACTAGGTACAGGTACTCCCCTCCCCCCACGTCACCCCTTGTCTCCGCCCCTGACCTGCCTCTGGGCACTGTATTTCGTCCCTGACCCGCCCCTGACTGGCCTCTGAGCACTGTCCCTTATCTCCGCCCCTGACCTGCCTCTGGGCACTGTCCCTTGTCTCCGGCGCTGACCTACCTCTGAGCACTTTATTTTGTCCCTGATCTGACTCTGAGCACTCTATTTTGTCTCTGCCCCTGAACTGCCTCGGAGCACTATCCTTTGTCCTTGCCCCTGACCTGGCTCTGAGCACTGTCCCTTGTCTCCGGCCCTGACCTACCTCTGAGCACTGTCCCTTGTCTCCGGCCCTGACCTTCCTCTGAGAACTGTCCCTTGTCTCCGCCCCTGACCTTCCTCTGAGCACTGTCCCTTGTCTCCGCCCCTGACCTACCTCTGAGCACTGTCCCTTGTCTCCGCCCCTGACCTTCCTCTGAGCACTGTCCCTTGTCTCCGCCCCTGACCTTCCTCTGAGCACTGTCCCTTGTCTCCGCCCCTGACCTACCTCTGAGCACTGTCCCTTGTCTCCGCCCCTGACCTACCTCTGAGCACTGTCCCTTGTCTCCGCCCCTGACCTTCCTCTGAGCACTGTCCCTTGTCTCCGCCCCTGACCTTCCTCTGAGCACTGTCCCTTGTCTCCGCCCCTGACCTTCCTCTGAGCACTGTCCCTTGTCTCCGCCCCTGACCTTCCTCTGAGCACTGTCCCTTGTCTCCGCCCCTGACCTACCTCTGAGCAATGGATTTCGTCCCTGATCTGACTCTGAGCACTGTCCCTTGTCTCCGGCCCTGACCTTCCTCTGAGAACTGTCCCTTGTCTCCGCCCCTGACCTTCCTCTGAGCACTGTCCCTTGTCTCCGCCCCTGACCTACCTCTGAGCACTGCCCCTTGTCTCCGCCCCTGACCTTCCTCTGAGCACTGTCCCTTGTCTCCGGCCCTGACCTACCTCTGAGCACTGTCCCTTGTCTCCGGCCCTGACCTTCCTCTGAGAACTGTCCCTTGTCTCCGCCCCTGACCTTCCTCTGAGCACTGTCCCTTGTCTCCGCCCCTGACCTACCTCTGAGCACTGTCCCTTGTCTCCGCCCCTGACCTTCCTCTGAGCACTGTCCCTTGTCTCCGCCCCTGACCTTCCTCTGAGCACTGTCCCTTGTCTCCGCCCCTGACCTACCTCTGAGCAATGTATTTCGTCCCTGATCTGACTCTGAGCACTGCCCCTTGTCTCCGGCCCTGACCTTCCTCTGAGCACTGTCCCTTGTCTCCGCCCCTGACCTTCCTCTGAGCACTGTCCCTTGTCTCCGCCCCTGACCTACCTCTGAGCACTGTATTTCATCCCTGATCTGACTCTGAGCACTGCCCCTTGTCTCCGGCCCTGACCTTCCTCTGAGCACTGCCCCTTGTCTCCGGCCCTGACCTTCCTCTGAGCACTGCCCCTTGTCTCCGGCCCTGACCTTCCTCTGAGCACTGTCCCTTGTCTCCGCCCCTGACCTACCTCTGAGCACTGTATTTCGTCCCTGATCTGACTCTGAGCACTGCCCCTTGTCTCCGGCCCTGACCTTCCTCTGAGCACTGCCCCTTGTCTCTGCCCCCCATCCATCTCCTACTACTGCTCCTTTTGGAGGAGACAGAGCCAAGTTTTATTTTGTGGTTAGTATGGAATTTATATGGAATTGGTCTCCCCCAGGAACAAAATATCTCTTCCCCCCCCCCCCCCCCCCAGCAACAATACACCCCTGCTGGCAGCAATAGATCCCCCAGCATCACTAGACCCTCCCCCTTCACGAGTAGATCCCCCCCCCCCAGCAACATAACAACCTCAGGACAACAATAGATCTCCCCCCACCAGCAACAATAGACCCCCATGCAGCATTACATCCACCAGCAATCAGCCTCAATATACCTCCCCCTCAAGAGTATACCCCCCCCAACAACATAAGAACCTCAGAGCAATAATAGATCCTCTACCAGCAACAATAGACCCCCCATTGAGCACTACATCCACCAGTAATCAGCCTCAATATATCCCCCCCCCCCCCCCCCAACAGCAAAATAACACCAGAGAAACAATAGATCCCCTACCAGCAACAATAGAACCCCATGCAGCACTACATCCACCAGCTACAATAGATCCCCAGCAAGCAGCCTCGATAACCCCCCCCCCCCCTCAAAAGTATTACCCCCCCAAAGCATAAGAACCCCAGAGCAACAATAGTCTCCCCCCAGCAGCACTACACCCCCCAGCTACAATTGATTCCTAGTAATCTGCATCAGTAGTCCCTCCAGCACAACCCCAGCCCCCTTTGCCAGTACAGACATTCTGTGCTGGAACTGTGTGGAATTGTCCTTCCATTTACTCCTCCAGTCATTGTCATGGGGTACGGGTGTTTGGTCCCCGTCAGCGGTCACAGCGGCTTGGGGAGCTGTTATCAGCCAATACTGCTTAAAATCATTGCTAATGGACATGGCTACTTGGGGTCACTGTCCGCAGGTACGGCTACTTGGGGTCAATGTCAGAGGGTACAGCTACTCTGGGTCACTGTCAGCAGGTACTTCTACTTGGGGGGGGTCACTGTCAGTGGGGTGTGGCTACTTGGGGGGGGTCACTGTCAGTGGGTGCGGCTACTGGGGGGGGGGTCACGGTCAGTGGGAAGCTGTCAGCGGGTACGATTACTTGGGGGAGGGGGTGTGTCACTGTCAGCAGGTATGGCTACTGGGGGTCACTGTCAGTGGGTATGCTTACTTGAAGAGCTGTCAGCGGGTACGGCTACTTGGGGGGGTCACTGTCAGCGGGTACGGCTACTTGGGGGGGGGGGCGGTCACTGTCAGTGGGTACCGCTACTTGGGGGGTCACTGTCAGTGGGTACGACTACTTGGGGGGGGTCACTGCCAGCGGGTATGGCTACTTGGGGGGGATCACTGTCAGCGGGTATGGCTACTTGGGGGGGGTCACTGTCAGTGGGTACCGCTACTTGGGGGGGTCACTGTCAGTGGGTACGACTACTTGGGGGGGGGGTCACTGCCAGCGGGTATGGCTTCTTGGGGGGATCACTGTCAGTGGGTATGGCTACTTGGGGGGGGTCACTGTCAGCGAGTACGGCTACTTGGGGGGTCACTGTCAGCGAGTACGGCTACTCTTGGGGGGGGGGCTCACTGTCAGAGGGCACCGCTACTTAGGGCGGGCGCTTTCAGCAGGTACGACTATGGGGGGTACGGTCATCGGGCACGGCTGCATGTGGTCTCTCACCCCCCTTCATGCCGACACTGACTGTTTGCATGGCGGACTCTAGTTGTGATGGTTGCAGTCAGTGACCCCAAACACCAGATTCTCTATAATGATACGTTGTTACTTGTTTTCTGATTTGAAAGTTACTGAAATATTTCAGAGGAAAGGAGTGGGGGCGGGGCTACGGTTGCGGAAAACGCATCCAAATAGTCGGGTTGTGTTGGGGCCGCGTGTTGTTGTTTTGGATCCTCTGATGTTTATAGTCTGACCTTCTGTAGGCAGCAAGTCCCGACCTTTCCATCCCCCGCCGCTGGACCGAATCGCATGTAACTGTCCCATTGTGTTCCTGGCCTCCAGCGTGCTGTCAGAGGTCCCTTTTATACAGCGGGTAAAATAAGTATTGAACACGTCACCGTTTTTATTGGTAAATCTATTGGTAAAGGAGATAGTGACATCACATTTTCCCCACATGTCGGTGACAACCCGTCCAATCCATACATACAAAGACACCAAAACAAATCTGTTCAGAAATGAAGTTCTGTGTAATAAAATAGAAGCACATGGGGGGAAATGATTGAAGCCGCCAACTGAAATGTATTTAATACTTGGTACAAAATCCTTCGTTGGTAATGACGGCTTCAAGACGCCGACTCCTGTATGGAGGAACAAGTCGCATGCGTTGCTCGGATGTGATTTTGGTTGTCAAATCTTGAAGGTCCCGTGGGCCTCTTCTATGAACTCTGATCTTTAGTTCTTTCCATAGATTTTCTATTGGATTCAAGTCAGGTGATTGGCTGGGCCATTCTAGCAGCTTTATTTATGTTCTCCTTGGCTTTGTGTTTGGGATCATTGTCCTCCTGTGATGTCGTCCTGGGATGTCGTCCTGGGATGTCGTCCTGGGATGTCGTCCTGGGATGTCGTCCTGGGATGTCGTCCTGGGATGTCGTCCTGGGATGTCCTCCTGGGATGTCGTCCTGGGATGTCCTCCTGAAATGTCCTCCTGGGATTTCCTCCTGAAATGTCCTCCTGGGATGTCCTCCTGGGATGTTCTCTTGGGATGTTCTCTTGGGATGTCCTCCTGAAATGTCCTCCTGGGATGTTCTCCTGAAATGTCCTCCTGGGATGTTCTCCTGAAATGTTCTCCTGAAATGTCCTCTTGGGATGTTCTCCTGGGATGTTCTCCTGGGATGTTCTCCTGGGATGTCGTCCTGGGATGTCGTCCTGGGATGTTCTCCTGAAATGTTCTCCTGAAATGTCCTCCTGGGATGTCCTCCTGGGATGTCCTCCTGGGATGTCCTCTTGGGATGTTCTCCTGGGATGTCCTCCTGGGATGTCCTCCTGGGATGTCGTCTTGGGATGTCCTCTTGGGATGTTCTCCTCCTGGGATGTTCTCCTCCTGGGATGTTCTCCTCCTGGGATGTTCTCCTCCTGGGATGTCCTCTTGGGATGTCCTCTTGGGATGTCCTCTTGGGATGTCCTCTTGGGATGTCCTCTTGGGATGTCCTCTTGGGATGTTCTCCTGGGATGTTCTCCTGAAATGTTCTCCTGAAATGTCCTCTTGGGATGTTCTCCTGGGATCTTCTCCTGGGATCTTCTCCTGGGATGTCGTCCTGGGATGTTCTCCTGGGATGTCGTCCTGGGATGTCGTCCTGGGATGTTCTCCTGGGATGTTCTCCTGGGATGTTCTCCTGGGATGTCGTCCTGGGATGTCGTCCTGGGATGTTCTCCTGGGATGTTCTCCTGAAATGTTCTCCTGAAATGTTCTCCTGAAATGTCCTCCTGGGATGTCCTCTTGGGATGTCCTCTTGGGATGTCCTCCTGGGATGTCCTCTTGGGATGTTCTCCTCCTGGGATGTCCGCCCTCCTTTCATCTCCATCATCCTGGTAGATGGCAGCAGATTTTTTATCCCCATTCATCCATCCTTCAAGGATATGAAGTTTGCCAGTACCGTATGCTGAAAAACGGCCCCGCCCACACCATGATCTTCCCACCCCCTCACTGTATGATATGGGGGTGTTTTGGGGATGAAATGCCATGTGACCTCCAAACATGGTGTGTATTATGGCATCCAAAGAGTTCCACGTTGGTCTCATCTGAGCACATCTTCTCCCCGTATTTCACAGGATTTTCTAAATGTTGTGCAGCAAACTTTTTAAATGATCTTCACTATGCTTTTTCTTCAGCAATGGAGTCTTGTATGGTGAGCGGGCATACAGGCCATGGCGGGCGGGCATACAGGCCATGGCGGGTGGGCATACAGGCCATGGCGGGGGAGTGCATTACTTGTGTACCTGCTAATTCCAGGTCTTTCTGAACCCTTGGCTCTTGGACAAGTCTTCTCATAATTCGTTTCACTCCTCTGTCAGAAATCTTGTGAGGAGCACCTGGTCATGGCCGGTTTATGGTGGAATGTTCTTTCCGCTTCCGGATCATGGCCCCAACAGCGCTCACTGGAACATTCAGAAATTTAGAAATCTTTCTGTAACCAATGCCATCAGTATGTTTTGCAACAATAAGGGTGTGAAGGTCTTGAGAGAGCTCTTTGCTTTTACCCATCATGAGATGTTTGTGACACCTTGGTAATGAGACACCTTTATAGGCCATCAGGTGAGACTGAACCAGCTGATATTAGTTTGCACTGACAAGGGGTAGGAGTGCTTTCTAATTACTGATAGATTTCAGCCAGTGTCTTGGCTTTCCATGCCTTTTTGCACCTCCCTTACTTTGTGTTCAATACTTTTTCCCTGTGTCCTTCCATTTTATTACACAGAACATCATTTCTACACGGATTTGTTTTGGTGTTTTTGTATGTTTGGACTGCACGGGTTGTCACCGACATGGAACATTTCATGTCAATATCACCTTTACCAATAGATTATTACCTATTAGATACCTAGAAAAATTGTGACATGTTCAATACTTATTTTACCCGCTGAATCTCTCTTATATCGGAGATCCCTCTCTCTTATATCGGAGATCCCTTTTATCTCCCTTATATCAACAGTCCGCTCTTTATTCCATGAAAGTTACTTTGTATCAGTTCCTGGCTCCTTCCTGTTTCCTTATCTATCCCGGATGTTGAAGAGTCTCGCTTCTCTCGCCCCCATATTCCAGATCTATAAATACATCTCAGATGATTGATGAATAATGTAGATGTGGAGTTGGCGGTTTCCGTCCTCCCTCGTACACAACACGCGGCACGCTGGAAATATCCTTTCCTGGCACTCTCTCTCTCCGTCCTGAGGAATAAATCTGTGTGGTCAGTGCCCAGAAATAATCGTTATGAATAATTCATGTAGGGGGCGCTGTGTTTACTCTGTGAATTAAATGAAGGGTAAAGAGGTGATTAAATATTGACGGCTGGAAACAGGAAGTGTGTCATTGTTCTAATATTCAATAGGAGCTCCAGGGACACGATACTGTCCAATGTCCTTCCAATGCCTGTCCGTTGTCTGTCCATTGTCTTTCCCATGTCTTTCCAATTTCTTTCCCATGTCTTTCCCTTGTCTTTCCCTTGTCTGTCCGTTGTCTTTCCCTTGTCTTTCCCATGTCTGTCCGTTGTCTTTCCCTTGTCTTTCCCATGTCTGTCCGTTGTCTTTCCCTTGTATTTCCCTTGTCTGTCCGTTGTCTTTCCCTTGTCTTTCCCTTGTCTTTCCCATGTCTGTCCGTTGTCTTTCCCTTGTCTTTCCCTTGTCTGTCCGTTGTCTTTCCCTTGTCTTTCCCTTGTCTGTCCGTTGTCTTTCCCTTGTCTTTCCCATGTCTTTCCGTTGTCTTTCCCATGTCTGTCCCTTGTCTGTCCGTTGTCTTTCCCATGTCTGTCCCTTGTCTGTCCGTTGTCTTTCCCATGTCTGTCCGTTGTTTTTCTCATGTCTGTTCGTTGTCTTTCCCATGTCTGTCCGTTGTCTTTCCCATGTCTGTCCATTGTCTTTCCCATGTCTGTCCGTTGTCTTTCCCTTGTCTTTCCCATGTCTGTCCGTTGTCTTTCCCTTGTCTTTCCCTTGTCTGTCCGTTGTCTTTCCCTTGTCTTTCCCTTGTCTGTCCGTTGTCTTTCCCTTGTCTTTCCCATGTCTTTCCGTTGTCTTTCCCATGTCTGTCCCTTGTCTGTCCGTTGTCTTTCCCATGTCTGTCCCTTGTCTGTCCGTTGTCTTTCCCATGTCTGTCCGTTGTTTTTCTCATGTCTGTTCGTTGTCTGTCCGTTGTCTTTCCCATGTCTGTCCATTGTCTTTCCCATGTCTGTCCGTTGTCTTTCCCATGTCTTTCCATTGTCTTTCCCTTGTCTTTCCCTTGTCTGTCCGTTGTCTGTCCCTTGTCTGTCCGTTGTCTTTCCCATGTCTGTCCGTTGTCTGTCCCATGTCTTTCCCATGTCTTTCCCATGTCTTTCCCATGTCTTTCCCATGTCTTTCCCATGTCTTTCCCATGTCTTTCCCATGTCTTTCCCATGTCTTTCCCATGTCTTTCCCATGTCTTTCCCATGTCTGTCCATTGTCTTTCCCATGTCTGTCCATTGTCTTTCCCATGTCTGTCCATTGTCTTTCCCATGTCTTTCCCATGTCTGTCCGTTGTCTGTCCCTTGTCTGTCCGTTGTCTTTCCCATGTCTGTCCGTTGTCTTTCCCATGTCTGTCCGTTGTCTTTCCCATGTCTTTCCCATGTCTTTCCCATGTCTGTCCGTTGTCTTTCCCATGTCTGTCCGTTGTCTTTCCCATGTCTGTCCGTTGTCTTTCCCATGTCTGTCCGTTGTCTTTCCCATGTCTTTCCCATGTCTTTCCCTTGTCTTTCCCATGTCTGTCCGTTGTCTTTCCCTTGTCTGTCCGTTGTCTTTCCCTTGTCTTTCCCATGTCTGGCCATTGTCTTTCCCATGTCTGGCCATTGTCTTTCCCATGTCTTTCCCATTGTCTTTCCCTTGTCTTTCCCATGTCTGGCCATTGTCTTTCCCATGTCTGGCCATTGTCTTTCCCATGTCTTTCCCATTGTCTTTCCCTTGTCTTTCCCTTGTCTGTCCATTGTCTTTCCCATTGTCTTTCCCTTGTCTTTCCCATGTCTGTCCGTTGTCTGTCCCTTGTCTGTCCGTTGTCTTTCCCTTGTCTGTCCGTTGTCTTTCCCTTGTCTGTCCGTTGTCTTTCCCTTATCTGTCCATTGTCTTTCCCATTGTCTTTCCCATGTCTGCCCGTTGTCTGTCCCTTGTCTGTCCGTTGTCTGTCCCTTGTCTGTCCGTTGTCTTTCCCATGTCTGTCCGTTGTCTTTCCCATGTCTGTCCGTTGTCTTTCCCATGTCTTTCCCATGTCTTTCCCATGTCTGTCCGTTGTCTTTCCCTTGTCTGTCCGTTGTCTTTCCCTTGTCTTTCCCATGTCTGGCCATTGTCTTTCCCATGTCTGGCCATTGTCTTTCCCATGTCTGTCCGTTGTCTTTCCCATGTCTGTCCGTTGTCTTTCCCTTGTCTTTCCCATGTCTTTCCCTTGTCTTTCCCATGTCTTTCCCATGTCTTTCCCTTGTCTTTCCCTTGTCTTTCCCTTGTCTTTCCCTTGTCTTTCCCTTGTCTTTCCCTTGTCTGTCCGTTGTCTTTCCCTTGTCTTTCCCATGTCTGGCCATTGTCTTTCCCATGTCTGGCCATTGTCTTTCCCATGTCTGTCCGTTGTCTTTCCCATGTCTGTCCGTTGTCTTTCATATGTCTGTCCGTTGTCTTTCCCATGTCTGTCCGTTGTCTTTCCCATGTCTGTCCCATGTCTTTCCCATGTCTTTCCCTTGTCTTTCCCATGTCTGTCCGTTGTCTTTCCCTTGTCTTTCCCATGTCTTTCCCTTGTCTTTCCCATGTCTGGCCATTGTCTTTCCCATTGTCTTTCCCTTGTCTTTCCCATGTCTGTCCGTTGTCTTTCCCTTGTCTTTCCCTTGTCTGTCCATTGTCTTTCCCATTGTCTTTCCCATTGTCTTTCCCTTGTCTGTCCCTTGTCTGTCCGTTGTCTTTCCCTTGTCTTTCCCTTGTCTTTCCCTTGTCTTTCCCTTGTCTTTCCCTTGTCTTTCCCTTGTCTTTCCCTTGTCTTTCCCTTGTCTGTCCGTTGTCTTTCCCTTGTCTGTCCGTTGTCTTTCCCTTGTCTGTCCCATGTCTGGCCATTGTCTTTCCCATGTCTGTCCGTTGTCTTTCCCTTGTCTGTCCGTTGTCTTTCCCATGTCTTTCCCATGTCTTTCCCATGTCTGTCCCTTGTCTTTCCCATGTCTGTCCGCTGTCTTTCCCATGTCTGTCCGCTGTCTTTCCCATGTCTGTCCGCTGTCTTTCCCATGTCTGTCCGCTGTCTTTCCCATGTCTGTCCGTTGTCTTTCCCATGTCTGTCCGTTGTCTTTCCCATGTCTGTCCGTTGTCTTTCCCATGTCTGTCCGTTGTCTTTCCCATGTCTGTCCGTTGTCTTTCCCATGTCTGTCCGTTGTCTTTCCCATGTCTTTCCCATGTCTGTCCGCTGTCTTTCCCATGTCTGTCCGCTGTCTTTCCCATGTCTGTCCGTTGTCTTTCCCTTGTCTGTCCGTTGTCTTTCCCATGTCTTTCCCATGTCTTTCCCTTGTCTTTCCCATGTCTGTCCCTTGTCTTTCCCATGTCTGTCCGTTGTCTTTCCCATGTCTGTCCGTTGTCTTTCCCATGTCTGTCCGTTGTCTTTCCCATGTCTTTCCCATGTCTTTCCCTTGTCTTTCCCATGTCTGTCCGCTGTCTTTCCCATGTCTGTCCGCTGTCTTTCCCATGTCTGTCCGTTGTCTTTCCCATGTCTGTCCGTTGTCTTTCCCATGTCTGTGCCTTGTCTGTCCAGAAGGTGTTGAATTGTTTTGTGTTCTTTCGTTTCTGAGCACGCCTAGTCTTGCTCTTACGATTTTTTCCAGACGAAACTGTACTAGTTAAACAAAAATCGGAGGTTGTGTTCACGTCCGACAAAAATGTTATCACCGGCACATCCCGTTTCTTGTCGTCCGAAAATTCGGAATCTGCTGTTGAAAGCACCATACTAACGATCCAAAAAAATCGGGGGATTGTTGGATGAAACTTTACTTCCGATTTTCTGATGGTGTGTCCGGGTCAGTCTTGCACAGGTGTAGCGGCTCCTCTCCTGGACTGAAACGGCTTCCTCTGATTTCACTGCACACTGTGAGCTTCTCACCACGTTGCATTAGAAGCTGCAATGAGGTGTGTGAGCCAATGAGGAGAGAGTGGGGGAAGGGGTGGGCAGAGCCGAGTCGCAGCTCTATGTACACATGAAGCCACAGCTTTAGAGTGAAAACGCAGCGGTGCCCCCAGGGCAAGCGGTTTCTCTCTGGGGCACTGCTCAATGGGGAGGAGCCAGGAGGGGCCGCGAGGGACCCAAAAAGAGGCGGATCGGAGCTGCTGCACAGAGCAGGAAGTATAACGTGTTTGTTATTTTTTTTATTTTTTATTTTTTTAAAGGGGGTTTTAATACTGCTTTTAAGGCCCCTTTCACACTTATGTGTCTTGGGACAGCAAAGTCGCACGACAAGTCGTACCCCATGATCTCCAATAAGTACCATTTATATCTGTGCGACTTCAAAGTAATCCCTGCACTACTTTTGTCTGAATTTGATGCGACTTGCGGTCCGTAGCCCTCCGGATTACACAAGAATTGCTTCAAGTTGCAGCAAAAATCACGGCAAAATCGCCCGTCTTTCAGGTCGCACAAGTGTGAAAGGGGCCTAAGTCGCACAAATATGAACGGTACTCCTTGAGAAACATGGCGGGGGGGGGGGGGGGTGGTGCAACTTGTCATGTGACGTTGGGGGTCACATGACTGGTCACAGAAGTATGAATGGGGAATAAATCTGTAAATCACGACTTTCTTACATTCACAAATCTTCTTTGGCGGTCGATATTTGGTTGATAATTTGTAGAAATTGTAACACTTTTTATATTTTCCTCCCAAATACATTTATTTTTATCCGTCACATTTTTCTACAGAAGATTTGTGTCTTTTTATTTATTTATTTTTTTTATAAAAAAATAAAAATGATCATCCTCTATAGTGGGGGAGGGAGAATTGTCCTTAGTAAAGGGTTAAGTGGCAGACTCTGTCCTGGGGGAGGGGGGCCAGGGCATTGTGTGTGACAGACCCTGGGGGGTAATTAAACTGGGTCGCTGCAGTCACAGCGCCCCTGAATCGGCTCTATACATCATGTACAATCCCCGCTATTCACTGCAGTGTGGAGGACAGACGATCGCGTGGATTAATGACTGACGGGAAATCGCTGAGAGATGAAAGATTTTTTTTTTTATTTTTTTTTTCCTTTTTATTTTTTTATTTTTTTTTAATGAATAAAGAAAAAAAAATGTGAATTAAGGAAAATTGACAATTCTTTTACATGAATGAATATGAGCAAACTGCGTCTACATTGTGACCGAAATAATCAAAGAAAATTAAAATGACATTCCGCGCCGAGTGTCCCAAATCGAGGTATGGACTATATTTTTATTTTTATTTTTATTTTTATTTTTATTGATATCTTCGATTTATTCATTCACAGTTTAGTGGCAGTTTATGATCCTATTCTAGATTGTAAGCTCTCCGGATCAGGGCCCTCTGATCCCTCCTGTATCGTATGGTCTGTCCTCATTTTGTACAGCGCTGCGCAAACTGTTGGCGCTATATAAAACCTTCTATAATCCTAATATTCAAGTATTGTGTCAAGTTTCCTAAACTGGTATCTTTTTATGTTTATTTTGATACATTTTATATGAGATTTGCACCTTTTTTGAGTATTTATTTTTATTTTCCTGGATCTGCACTTTTGGAGTTCTGCATTGTTATGGCACACTAAGCGCAGAAGATCCAGCGGTGGGCGGTCTATAGGGGGCACAGTGGTGCCGCCCACCCTGGTCTGCATGTGGGGCGCCGGACGCATGGATCTCTACAAGCGCTATTTGTTCATTTTTACTTTTTTTTTTTTTGGAAGCACATGGTTAGGTAATTGGTTGGGCACAGAGCGCTGCACCCCAAGCTCACCCACTTGTGAGATTAGCGAATGAAGGTTTGCTATTGTCTTCCCATTGGCTCCTCCTCCCAGCCAATCGGGACAGGAAGTGGGTCTTAAGACCAGATTGGCCAGGAGAAAAAGCCGCCTGTGCGGACCTGGTGGGGGGGGGGAGGGGTTTGTTTTGCCACTCCTCCCCCACTCAGCCGCCACTGATAAGATCTCTAGTTTTAGAAAAAAAAAAAAACAACCCTCCCCCCTCCCAGGTGATCTCTGTACATTGCATGGATTATGTTGCAGATTCCAAACTTTTTTGTTATTCTGAAGAAACAGCTGTTTGTTTTTCTCTGTATCCATCTGAATCTGTATGGAAGTGGCCTTATACTTATCAATCAGCTGCTGCACCTGTAGGGTTCTGATGAGGAAAGTGGCAGGGTCTGCATCCCTTCAGACATGATTTTTTATTTATTTTTTTCCCATTGGGAATATCTTAACAAAAATGACATTTGTGTTGCAGGGGATGCCCAAAATCTGACTTGGTATTAGTATCTTAGTATTAAATCTGACTAAGTACCTTAGTGCAGACTTCTGGGAAAATCAGTGAGCCAATCACACAAGCAGGAAATTACATTTCTGGGGGGGGGGGGGGGGCATTCTGCTTACCATCTGTGCACAGAGCGCCTCCAGGTGGCCATATTGCATTTTACAAGAAAATGACAGCGGCTGCAGATGGAGAAGGAAAGGACATTTTTAATGATTTTCAATTAAAATATGACTTGTGTAGCAATTGTATTCCCTTTTATTTATATATATATATATTATTATTATTATATTTTTTATTTATTTTTTTTAACACAAAAGTGTTAAAATTTCCACCTTTTTTGTAAAAAAATTTTTTTAAATGTTCATTTATTTATTTTGCATTGGAGCCTGCGAAGCCATGGACGGCGAGTGCAATACTCAGGCTCCTGCAGACTCTCCCTCCAGCTCCAGGCCTGTATGGGGGAACAGACCTAACATTCTAGGCCTGGAGGGAGCGTCCCCGGGCTACGGGTGCAGCGACGTCATCGCGCTTGTGCTCTATGGAAAGCTGCGTGTCTTTTCACCTGCGGGGGAGGGGGGGGGGGCCCGATGGGACTTGTAGTTTTACTGTATAACACGGCTGGGTGGGGGGGTGGGGGGGCGGAGCCACATGTGCGGGCACACCAGATTAAAAACAAAACGGATGTTGCAGGAAGAAGATCCGTTGGGTTTAGCTAAGGGGGGTGCGGGTTGCGTAATGTGGCCATGCGTGTAACGAGACGCACCGTCGTCAGAAATGTGGGCTTGGCCATCCGGAGGTCAGATTTAATAAAAGCGGAGTTACCCTTTAAGCCTGAGTGTTTGTTTGTTTTTTTGTTTTTTTTTACTGAGGTTCGCGGATCGTGCTTGCGATAGAAAGGGGGAGGGGTGGAAAGTTCCCGCCCGGTACACCAGTGTTTGGAAACGTTGATGCGGCGGTGTGCGCTGGCCGCTCTCCAGGAATCACAAATATTTTGCGGCCAAACATCAGGGTTTTGTTGGGAGGCTAAAAATAGAGGAAAGAAAACATGGAGTGTAGCCGGCGGTGACTGGGCGCAGACTTCTGGGAAGCGGCTGTGTGGCATCAAAGGGTTCATGTCAGATTCCTCTGTGTTGTGGGGAACCCAGGAGCTCCGACGTGCCCACAGTGCTTGCCAACCTCCCACAGTGGGCTGCAGTTCCCTTCACTGTCTCAGAGTGGCCCCAGGCCCCCTAAGTGCCCTCCAACCTCCCATAGTGGGCTTCAGTGCCCCTCAATATCTCACAATGCCCCCTATGTGCCCGGAAACTTCCCATAGTGGGCTTCTGTGCCCCTCAATATCTCACAATGCCCCCTATGTGCCCGGAAACTTCCCATAGTGGGCTTCTGTGCCCCTCAATATCTCACCATGCCCCCTATGTGCCCGGAAACTACCCATAGTGGGCTTCAGTGCCCCTCAATATCTCACAATGCCCCCTATGTGCCCGGAAACTACCCATAGTGGGCTTCAGTGCCCCTCAATATCTCACAATGCCCCCTATGTGCCCGGGAACTACCCATAGTGGGCTTCAGTGCCCCTCAATATCTCACAATGCCCCCTATGTGCCCGGGAACTACCCATAGTGGGCTTCAGTGCCCCTCAATATCTCACAATGCCCCCTATGTGCCCGGAAACTTCCCATAGTGGGCTTCAGTGCCCCTCAATATCTCACAATGCCCCCTATGTGCCCGGGAACTTCCCATAGTGGGCTATAGTACCCCTTTAATGTCCCACAGTGTTCCCAGATCCCCTAGTTGCCCACAGTGCCTCCCAATGTCTCACAATGTTCCAAGCCCCATTGGTGGCTATAGTGCCCATCAACTTCCCATAGTGGGCTGCAGTGCCATGCAATGTCTGACAGTGCCCCCACAGTGCCCTCCAACCTCCCATTGTGGACTGCAGTGCCCCTCAATGTCTGACAGTGCCCCTAGGCCCCCCACAGTGCCCTACAACCTCTCCCACAGTTTGCTGCAGTGTCCCTCAATATGTAACAAAGAAATGAGAGACGTTCTACACTGCAGAGCGTGGCACTGCATCCAAAGATACATGAGCATTAAACAGCCAGAAGAATAGACTTTTATGGTTGCCACTAAAACCCCGATCAGGAAAAGGATGGATCTCACATTAAGATAAAAATATGACATTTATTAGAATCGCAAATAAAACTCATAACTAAGAAAATACATGAACATGTCTGTATGATTTATTGTCCCACTCTGTGCCTTGAACACTCCTGAGCCCTGCGCTCTGTGCATTACACACTCCTGAGCCCTGTGCTCTGTGAATTATACGCTCCTGCGCTCTGTGCCTTACACATTCCAGACCCCTGCGCTCGAGCCCTATTTGGCAAATTAATTTCAGCCACAGAGGCCAGTCCCGCTCTGTCAATGTGTAACGCATAGAGCGCAGGGGTCAGGAGTGTGTGAGGCGCAGGGGTAAGGAGTGTGTAATGCACAGAGCATAGGGGTAAGGAGTGTGTAATGCACAGAGCGCAGGTGTCAGGGGTGTGTAAGACACAGGGGTCAGAAGCATGTAACGCACAGATCGCAGGAGTGTGTAAGGCACACAGAGCAAGGCTCAGGAGCATGTAAGGCACAGCGCAGGGTTCAGGGGCATGTAAGGCACAGAGTCCAGGGATCAGGAGTGTGTAAGACACAGAGCCCAGGGGTCAGGAGTGTGTATGTATGCTCTCTTTGCTCTCCCTGTGCTCTGTGTATGCACTGTGTTCTGTGCTCTGTGTGTTCTGTGCTCTGTGTGTTCTGTGCTCTGTGTGTTCTGTGCTCTGTGTATGCTCTCTCTGTGCTCTGTGTATGCTCTCTCTGTGCTCTGTGTATGCTCTCTCTGTGCTCTGTGTATGCTCTCTCTGTGCTCTGTGTATTTTCTCTGTTGTATGATCTCTGTGTATTCCCTCTGTGTGCTCTCTCTGTGTGCTCTGTGTATGATCTGTGTATTACCTCTGTGTGCTCTCTCTGTGTGCTCTGTGTATGATCTGTGTATTACCTCTGTATGCTCTCTCTGTGTGCATTCTGTATGCTCTGTGCTCTGTGTATGATCTGTGCTCTGTGTATGCTCTGTGCTCTGTGTATGCTCTCTCTGTGCTCTGTGTATTTTCTCTGTTGTATGATCTCTGTGTATTCCCTCTGTGTGCTCTCTCTGTGTGCTCTGTGTATGATCTGTGTATTACCTCTGTATGCTCTCTCTGTGTGCATTCTGTATGCTCTGTGCTCTGTGTATGCTCTGTGCTCTGTGTATGCTCTGTGCTCTGTGTATGCTCTGTGCTCTGTGTATGCTCTGTGCTCTTTATGTTGGCTGTGCTGTGATTGGTGACATTGCTCAGCTCTGGACGGTCATGTCGGAGTCATTGGGGGTCCCGGAATTCTCTTTTTCTCCATTAATAATCCTCGTGGATCGGAGACACGGAACATTATAATCAGAGGACTCTGTAATTCTATATAATCCTCTCTCGGGGGAGGGGAGTGACTGTAATCACTGATTTGTATTATAAACCTCAACTCTCCTCTACAGTCATATAAAGCGGATGTACCGTATAGAACCTTCCCCAATGTCCCGCCATTGTCAGCACTGCCGAGGTCACTTCCTGTTCAGTAATGTGCCCCCCCCCCCCCTCTTCTTATTATAATGAATAGAACTATACCTGGAATTATTAGGCACAGTCCGGCTGGGGAGGAAAGAGCTAGATGATGCTGGAAGTCCCCCAGGCAGGAAATGGGGAAGGGCTCTCTCTCCAACCTGCTGCAGCTTGTAATGCACATGGTGAGGAGCTCACAGTGTGCGGTGAAATCAGAGGAGGCTGTTTCAGTCCATGGGAGGAGCCGGAACAACCGTACAAGACTGGGGGGGAGGGGGGGGACAGAGGGTGGATATAAGAAAGGGGGGATATGAGGGGGAGGGTGGATATAAGAAAAGGGGGGGTATGAGGGGGGAAGAGGGTGGATATAAGAAAGGGGGGGTTATGAGGGGGGAGGGGGCGGAGGGTGGATATAAGAAAAGGGGGGGTATGAGGGGGGAGGGGGCGGAGGGTGGAATTAAGAAAAGGGGGGGTATGAGAGGGGAGGGGGCGGAGGGTGGATATAAGAATGAGGGGGGTTATGAGGGGGCGGAGGGTGGATATAAGAAAAGGGGGGTTATGAGGGGGGAGGGGCAGAGGGTGAATATAAGAATGAGGGGGATTATAAGACTGAAGGG
Organism: Lithobates pipiens; assembly: GCF_037356315.1. Taxonomy (NCBI): domain Eukaryota; kingdom Metazoa; phylum Chordata; class Amphibia; order Anura; family Ranidae; genus Lithobates; species Lithobates pipiens. The sequence goes on along the minus strand of NW_027507784.1, from coordinate 346,941,425 downwards.
GGGCAGGGAGTGGATATAAGAATGAGGGGGGTTATAAGACTGAAGGGGGGCAGGGAGTGGATATAAGAATGAGGGGGGGGGGGGGTTATAAGACTGAAGGGGGGGCAAGGAGTGGATATAAGAATGAGGGGGGGGGGTTATAAGACTGAAGGGGGGCAGGGAGTGGATATAAGAATGAGGGGGGGGGTTATAAGACTGAAGGGGGGGCAAGGAGTGGATATAAGAATGAGGGGGGGGTTATAAGACTGAAGGGGGCAGGGAGTGGATATAAGAATGAGGGGGGGGGGTTATAAGACTGAAGGGGGGCAGGGAGTGGATATAAGAATGAGGGGGGGGGTTATAAGACTGAAGGGGGGCAAGGAGTGGATATAAGAATGAGGGGGGGTTATAAGACTGAAGGGGGGCAGGGAGTGGATATAAGAATGAGGGGGGGGGTTATAAGACTGAAGGGGGGGGCAAGGAGTGGATATAAGAATGAGGGGGGGGTTATAAGACTGAAGGGGGGCAGGGAGTGGATATAAGAATGAGGGGGGGGGGTTATAAGACTGAAGGGGGGCAGGGAGTGGATATAAGAATGAGGGGGGGGTTATAAGACTGAAGGGGGGGCAAGGAGTGGATATAAGAATGAGGGGGGGGGGTTATAAGACTGAAGGGGGGGCAAGGAGTGGATATAAGAATGAGGGGGGGGTTATAAGACTGAAGGGGGGCAGGGAGTGGATATAAGAATGAGGGGGTGTTTAATACAACACAGAAAAGGTAAGTTGAAGTTTTGGGGTCTCGGTGGGGGAGGGGACACTCCGAGTTGTGCGGATTTTTCCTGATCTATAACTAGAATATTTGATATAATTATTCAGTTGATTTGAATTATGGGATGAGGGGTCCCCCCAGTCCCCCCCCCCCACCTGTCATCACCAACAATTCTGAGACTGATGAGCGCAGAAAAGGTTGGGGGGGTTGAGGGGGGCGACTCTCTGCTGGGATTACTAATTGCAGTTGGCTTGTAAAGCAGCGGGGGTTGGGGGGGGGGGGGGCAGAGCTCCCTGCTTGTCATGCAGAATGCTCAGGGAGGTGATTGTCCTGCATACAGATCTGGAGCATTGTCTGTGGTGTCAGCGCTGTGCCGGGACCCCCGACCTCTACATGGAGATCACCGAGTGCCCCGAGGACATCAGATCTATTCTACAATGTGTTGTTGTACTTCCTGCACCGGGATGATCAGAGATGACTGGGAACAGTCTGGTGATCAGTGGGACATGATGGAGAAGTGTTGGGTGTAGATGGACGGAGGAGACCACTGAGAAGGACAAATGGGAAAACATTAATGTAATTCATTTTTAATATTCAAAGCAAACTCACCCATCCATCCATCCATCCATCCATCCATCCTTGTCTCCATCCATCCACCCATGTCTCCATCCATCCATCCATGTCTCCATCCATCCATCCTTGTCTCCATCCATCCATCCTTGTCTCCATCCATCCACCCATGTCTCCATCCATCCATCCATGTCTCCATCCATCCACCCATGTCTCCATAAATCCATGTCTCTATCCATCCACCCATGTCTCCATCCATCCATCCATCCATCCTTGTCTCCATCCATGTCTCCATATCTCCATCCATTCATGTCTCCATCCATCCATCCATCCACCCATGTCTCCATCCATCCACCCATGTCTCCACCCACCCATGTCTCCATCCATGTCTCCATATCTCCATCCATCCATGTCTCTATCCATCCATGTCTCCATCCATCCATCCTTGTCTCCATCCATGTCTCCATCCATGCTCCATATCTCCATCCATCCACCCATGTCTCCATCCATCAATCCATGTCTCCATCCATCCATCCATCCATCCTTGTTTCCATCCATCCATGTCTACATCCATCCATCCATGTCTCCATCCATCCATGTCTCTATCCATCCATGTCAACATCCATCCATCCATCCTTGTTTCCATCCATCTTTGTTTCCATCCATCCATGTCTACATCCATCCATCCATCCATCCTTGTCTCCATCCATCCATCCTTGTCTCCATCAATCCATGTCTCCATCCATCCTTGTCTCCATCCATCCATCCATGTCTCCATCCATCCATCCATCCATCCTTGTTTCCATCCATCCATGTCTACATCCATCCATCCATGTCTCCATCCATCCATGTCTCTATCCATCCATGTCAACATCCATCCATCCATCCTTGTTTCCATCCATCTTTGTTTCCATCCATCCATGTCTACATCCATCCATCCATCCATCCTTGTCTCCATCCATCCATCCTTGTCTCCATCAATCCATGTCTCCATCCATCCTTGTCTCCATCCATCCATCCATGTCTCCATCAATCCATCCATGTCTCCATCAATCCATGTCTCCATCCATGTGTCCATCCATCCATGTCTCCATCCATCCATGTCTCCATCCATGTCTCCATCCACAGAAATCACCTTGAAAGACACCCTCCCCTCCCCCCCCCCCCCCCCCAGCACTTCTACCTGTGGCCATCTTGAATAACGGCAGATGATTCATGTAGTATTTACTTCCTGGAATCCATCCTCCCTTAACTCAGTCAGGAGAGGGTGTGCTTAGCTGAGGAAGCCCCTCCTCCCACGAAGACTCCTGTATGACATCATTTAGGTCTAGGCCAGAAATCCGGAAGTAACTGAAGAAATAAAAATAAAAAAAGTGTAAAACCAGTAAATCTGACCCCCCGCCCCTCCCCCATAACTATGTACATGAGGATTACACGGAGAGTGACGGTCCAATGAGGTACGAGGCGATTGGTCGGTCGGTGTATATTGGGGGTTGCAGTAGCAATGTTTCTATTTCTATCACTCAGTAAATATTTGGATACATTTGTATCTCTTTGATGTAAATCTTTCGTCTTTCATGTCCGGATTGTACTGATTGGCCGGACGCCGAATGTTTACTGAAGGATTTCCTCTCTTTTTTTTCATTTGAATGAAAGCGCAAATCTTCCCTCCATCCCTTCCCGCAATGTTGTGATCGATCGCGTAGAATATATCCAAAACTTTTCCTGCAGCATTTAAAAAACAATAAAGAAAGGTTATAATAATAAAAATAAAAAAAACAAACAAAAAAAAAAAAAACATGTAAAGAGCCCTCCCCCCCCCCCCCCCCGCGAGCTCCGGCACAGACGCCAGCGCATATGTAAGTTGCGCCCACATATGTAAACGACGTTCAAACCCCATGTGAGGTATCGCCGCGTGCAATAGAGCGAGATCGATAATTCCAGCACCAGACCTCCTCTGTAACTCTAACCATCTATTTGGGAAAAAAGAAAAGAAATAAAAACGCGTCTTAAAGTGGTAAATAATATCTTCCAGCACAACAGAAATCTGAAGAAATGGGGAAGCGCTAAGAGTGAAGGTGAAAGTGAGATTCCCGCTGGCGGGATCAAACTAGTAACAAACCATTACTGATGTGCATAAATCATGACAAAATAAATATTACTCTAATATACAAACAACAATAACGATGATCTTTCCATAAACCAACAGAGAATTTATATATTAGAATAAAAGTCCATAAAGGGACTTGTGAGATAAAACTCGTTGTCGGCTGATAATCCACCACTAAAGGAAAGAGGATTTCCAGACAGGTTGAACCCAACCAGGCGTGCGCTCGGTGAGTCAACAGAGCTTGTGGTGTAACCCATCCCCCCCGGCATATATGGTTTCCAATGTAGACCAATCAGGCCGGGGGCCATCACAATGTATAACATCAATGGGAACAGTGACCAGAGATCAAGAGCGGATCCTCCAGGTATTATATATGGTGAAAGGAAAAAAATCGAGCCACATAGTGCGATTCTATTTACATAAAAGGCATTTCATTGAAATAAGTAAAATGGTCACTCCGAGGGGCCCGCCCCGGGCCAGAAGAAGGCAGGACTGGGGGGGAGGGGATCCGGGTTGTGCAGAACAGAAATGATTTCACAGCTTCTGCTGCTCTGTGTCATTGAGCTCAGACATCGAGCTCTTTACTGCCCCCTCTGGCTACTATGTGTATGTGCACCCCTCGTGTAATCTGTACTGTGCTTCTCAGGTGTGTGGTGGGGGGGCTGGCATGTATACAGGTGTGTGTGGGTGGGCTGGCATATATACAGGTGTGTGGTGGGGGGGCTGGCATATATACAGGTGTGTGGTGGGGGGGCGCTGACATATATACAGGTGTGTGGTGGGGGGGCTGACATATATACAGGTGTGTGTGGGTGGGCTGGCATATATACAGGTGTGTGGTGGGGGGGCTGACATATATACAGGTGTGTGTGGGTGGGCTGGCATATATACAGGTGTGTGTGTGGGGGGGGGCTGACGTATATACAGGTGTGTGTGGGGGGGGGGCTGACATATATACAGGTGTGTGTGGGGGGGGGGCTGACGTATATACAGGTGTGTGTGGGGGGGGGCTGACATATATACAGGTGTGTGTGGGGGGGGGCGCTGACATATATACAGGTGTGTGGTGGGGGGGCTGACATATATACAGGTGTGTGTGGGTGGGCTGGCATATATACAGGTGTGTGTGTGGGGGGGGGCTGACGTATATACAGGTGTGTGTGGGGGGGGGGCTGACATATATACAGGTGTGTGTGGGGGGGGGGCTGACGTATATACAGGTGTGTGTGGGGGGGGGCTGACATATATACAGGTGTGTGTGGGGGGGGGCGCTGACATATATACAGGTGTGTGTGTGTGGGGGGGGGGGGCTGATGTATATACAGGTGTGTGTGTGTGGCGGGGGCTGAGATACAGTGGTGTGAAAAAGTGTTTGCCCCCTTCCTCATTTCCTGTTTCGGAACATCAAACCAATTTAAACAATAGTCAAGGACAACACAAGTAAACACAAAATGCAATTTGTAAATGAAGGTGTTTATTATTAAAGGTGAAAAAAAATCCAAACCATCATGGCCCTGTGTGAAAAAGTGATTGCCCCCCTTGTTAAAACATACTAAAACTGTGGTTGTCCACACCTGAGTTCAATTTCTCTAGCCACACCCAGGCCTGATTATTGCCACACCTGTTCACAATCAAGGCATCACTTAAATAGGAGCTGCTTGACACAGTAAGGTCCACCAGAAGATCCTTAAAAGCTACACATCATGCCGAGACCCAAAGAAATTCAGGAACAATTGAGAAAGAAAGTAATTGAGATCTATCAGTCTGGAAAGGGTTATAAAGCCATTTCCAAAGCTTTGGGAATCCAGCGAACCACAGTGAGAGCCATTATCCACAAATGGCGAAGACATGGAACAGTGGTGAACCTTCCCAGGAGTGGCCGGCCGCCCAAAATTACCCCAAGAGCGCAGCGACGACTCATCCAAGAGGTCACAAAAGACCCCACAACAACGTCCAAGGAACTGCAGGCCTCACTTGCCTCAGTTAAGGTCAGCGTTCATGCCTCCACCATCAGGAAAAGACTGGGCAAAAATGGCCTGCATGGCAGAGTTCCAAGGAGAAAACCACTGCTGAGCAAAAAGAACATCAAAGCTCGTCTCAATTTCTCCACAACACATCTTGATGATCCCCAAGACTTTTGGGACAACATTCTGTGGAGCGATGAGACAAAAGTGGAACTCTTTGGAAGGTGTGTGTCCAAATATATCTGGCGTAGAAGGAACACTGCATTTCATAAAAAGAACATTATACCAACAGTAAAATATGGTGGTGGTAGTGTGATGGTCTGGGGCTGTTTTGCTGCTTCAGGACCTGGAAGACTTGCCGTGATAAAAGGAACTATGAATTCTGCTGTCTACCAAGAGATCCTGAAGGAGAATGTCCGACCATCTGTTCGTGTACTCAAGCTGAAACCAACTTGGGTTCTGCAGCAGGACAATGATCCTAAACACACCAGCAAGTCCACCACCGAATGGCTGAAGAAAAACAAAATGAAGACTTTGGAGTGGCCTAGCCAAAGTCCTGACCTGAATCCTATTGAGATGTTGTGGTATGACCTTAAAAAGGCCGTTCATGCTCGAAAACCCTCTAATGTAACTGAATTAGGACAATTCTGCAAAGATGAGTGGGCCAAAATTCCTCCAGGACGCTGTAAAAGCCTCATTGCACGTTATCGCAAACGCTTGGTTGCAGTTGTTGCTGCTAAGGGTGGCCCAACCAGTTATTAGGTTTAAGGGGCAATCACTTTTTCACACAGGGCCATGATGGTTTGGATTTTTTTTCACCTTTAATAATAAACACCTTCATTTACAAATTGCATTTTGTGTTTACTTGTGTTGTCCTTGACTATTGTTTAAATTGGTTTGATGTTCCGAAACACTTAAGTGTGACAAACATGCAAAGGAACAGGAAATGAGGAAGGGGGCAAACACTTTTTCACACCACTGTATATACAGGTGTGTGTGTGAGGGGGGCTGACATATATGCAGGTGTGTATCTGTGGGGGAGGGCTGACATATATACAGGTGTGTGTGTGGGGGGAGGGGCTGACATATATACGTGTGTGGGGGGGGGGCTGACATATATATATACGTGTGTGTGAGGGGGGCTGACATATATGCAGGTGTGTATGTGTGGGGGAGGGCTGACATATATACAGGTGTGTGTGTGGGGGGTTGACATATATATATACGTGTGTGTGGGGGCCTAAAGCTGTGCAGGGGGCCCAAAAATTTCTGATGGCTGCCCTGCATGTGACGTAAAATTGCAATGGTTGCCATTTTATTCTTTAGGGTCTTTGCTAAAAATATATATATAATATGTTTGGGGGTTATAAGTAATTTTCTAGTGAAAAATACTGATTTAAAGTTCTAAACACAAAGTGTCAGAGAAGTCCGGGTCTGTAAGTGTTTCTAGATTCGGAAGGTTGTTATAAAAGGTAATATAATAGCGGAGTCCTCCAGGGACGTGGAGCGGGGGAGGGGTGCAGGCCGGGGATAATATTTGGGGTTTCTTTGGGCCAATTCTCCAGCCTGGCTTTGCATATTAATAGGTGAATGAATGGGGTGGGGGTGGGGTGGGGGGGGGGACTGTCCTTCGGAGGTGATAGCGCCATTCTCCAGTATTCATAAAGCTGGGGCTCTATACATGGCGTCGGGACAATAGAGAGGACAAAGCGGTACGAGGAGCGGCGGGCAGAGCGTGGGACAGCGCAGTGAGGTCTCTGATGAGGACACAGCCGCATGTCAATGAAGCAATGGGGGGGGAGGGGGCCAACCTCCCAGAATGCTCTACAAACTCCCCCTGACCACACAAGAGTTAACCATACAGCTTAATTCAAGAAATGGTTCAGGGGTGGTTGACAGTGTTCTCCAGGGGGGTGTCCGTTCTCCGGAGGGGGGGTGTCTTTTCTCCGGAGGGGGGGTGTCCTTTCTCCGGAGGGGGGTGTCCGTTCTCCGGAGGGGGGGTGTCCTTTCTCCGAAGGGGGTGTCCGTTCTCCGGAGGGGGGTGTCCGTTCTCCGGAGGGGGGTGTCCTTTCTCCGGAGGGGGGGTGTCCGTTCTCCGGAGGGGGGGTGTCCGTTCTCCGGAGGGGGGTGTCCGTTCTCCGGAGGGGGGTGTCCTTTCTCCGGAGGGGGGGTGTCCGTTCTCCAGAGGGGGTGTCCGTTCTCCAGAGGGGGGTGTCCTTTCTCCGGAGGGGGGGTGTCCGTTCTCCGGAGGGGGGGTGTCCGTTCTCCGGAGGGGGGGTGTCCGTTCTCCGGAGGGGGGGGGTGTCCGTTCTCCGGAGGGGGGGGTGTCCGTTCTCCGGAGGGGGGGTGTCCGTTCTCCGGAGGGGGGGGTGTCCGTTCTCCGGAGGGGGGGGGTGTCCGTTCTCCGGAGGGGGGGTGTCCTTTCTCCGGAGGGGGGGTGTCCTTTCTCCGGAGGGGGGGTGTCCTTTCTCCGGAGGGGGGGTGTCCGTTCTCCAGAGGGGGTGTCCGTTCTCCAGAGGGGGTGTCCATTCTCCAGAGGGGGGTGTCCTTTCTCCGGAGGGGGGGTGTCCGTTCTCCGGAGGGGGGGTGTCCGTTCTCCGGAGGGGGGGTGTCCGTTCTCCGGAGGGGGGGGTGTCCGTTCTCCGGAGGGGGGGGGTGTCCGTTCTCCGGAGGGGGGGGGTGTCCGTTCTCCGGAGGGGGGTGTCCATTCTCCGGAGGGGGGGTGTCCGTTCTCCAGAGGGGGTGTCCGTTCTCCAAAGGGGGGTGTCCTTTCTCCGGAGGGGGGGTGTCCGTTCTCCGGAGGGGGGGTGTCCGTTCTCCAGAGGGGGGTGTCCGTTCTCCAGAGGGGGGTGTCCGTTCTCCAAAGGGGTGTCTGTTCTCCAGGGGGGTGTCTGTTCTCTGGGGGGTTGTGCGTTCTCCCAGTGGGGTGCATTCTCCGGGGGGGGAGGGACGCCCTGTACGCCGCGGTTCCCCGCTCCTCCGCAGACTCGCCTTCGTGTGAAGTTGTGTAAACAGTCCCTGATTCTTCCCTTCTATCACACGGAGATGGCGGGGAGCCGCGGGCTGTTTTCCTTATTTCTTGGCGTGGGGCGCGGAGGCTCAGCGGTGGGAATTATAACACTCAGCGGACGCGCCGTGTCGCCGCTCACCGCCGCGGGGCTTGATGATCGCGAGGAGCGGGAAGGTCTGTTCTGCATAAAGGGACAGGAAGCTTAAAAATATAATTCTTTCTCTTTCTTAGAATTCTTCGTCCTTTCCATAGCGAGATCCGGGAAATGGAACTTGTGTGTTTTATTGAGCGACTGTCGGCTCTCAGACTGGACTGACTGCTTCCTGAACTCTGCTGTCCTGGTTTCTGTTATGAAATCTCATTCTAGACACATCAGTCGTCTTATTTCTTTTCCTTCTCATCCTTCCACCTCCTGCCAGAGATCCGCCGTGTCTGCACATTGCGCAGTCTCCGGGTTTGTGGTATGTTGAGGTTATTTGGGTTCAGTAAGAACGTCTGCCCGCCGAACGACGCCGGGAACATTTGGTTACAGTTTGTCAACAATACATACAGGGCCACAGAGTGCATACGGGGCCACACAGTGCATACGGGGCCACGCAGTCCATACGGGGCCACGCAGTCCATACGGGGCCACGCAGTCCATACGGGGCCACGCAGTTCATGCGGGGCCACGCAGTCCATGCGGGGCCACGCAGTCCATGCGGGGCCACGCAGTCCATGCGGGGCCAAGCAGTCCATGTGGGGCCACGCAGTCCATGCGGGGCCACACTGTACATATGGGGTCACACTGTACATATGGGGTTACACTGTACATACGGGGTGATAGAGTATATAGGGGGCCATAGTACATACCCACGTAGTTCGTACAGGGCCACACAGTCCATACGGGGCCACACTGTACATATGGGTTCATAGAGTATATAGGGGGCCACGCAGGACATACGGGGCCATGTAGTACATATGGGGTGTCACAGTACATACATGGCCACATCAGACGTATGGGGTCACACTGTACATATGGGGTCATAGAGTATATAAGGGGCCACACAGTACATACCACGCAGGACATGTACGTACGGGGGCCCACACTGTACATAAGGGGTCACACTGTACATATGGGGTCACACTGTACATATGGGGTCATAGAGTATATAGGGGGCCACATAGTACATACCCACGTAGTACATATGGGGCCACATAGTACATACCCACGTAGTACATATGGGGCCACATAGTACATACCCACGTAGTACATATGGGGCCACACAGTCTGTACGGGGCCACACAGTCCATACAGGGCTACACAGTACATATGGGGCCACACAGTCCGTACGGGGCCACACTGTACATATGGGGTCATAGAGTATATAGGGGGCCACGCAGGACATACGGGCCATGTAGTACATATGGGGTGTCACAGTACATATGGGGGTCATAGAGTATATAAGGGGCCACACAGTACATACCACGCAGGACATGTACGTACAGGGCCCACACAGTACATATGGGGTTATAGAGTACATACACAGGATAAAGGAATTGTTTACATTGAGGTCAACCATAAGAAATCGTTTTGCGTCCTCCTCCAGGTCCGTTTTCAGTTATTTGTATTATATTTTTATACACATAAAAACAAAAACATTCCATCTCAAGAGCATATAAAAATATATATAGGCATATCCATATACATTCATAATACACAAAACAAAAAACACAATTGACACAAACATGGATCTAACAAAGGTGAGATCCTTGTAATAAGTGCTCCGGTCCCCTTCCTCCTTCTTACAGAATTAAAACACGACATTTCCCATTTCTTTATTAATAAGAGGGAGAGACTCTCAACTCCTATTGGAAGTCCCTCCTAAAAAGTGCTTAGCGCTTGTTTCCGTGAAAGAGAAAAAAAAGGGGGGGGGGGGGGAGGGGTTAAAAAGGAATTTACCCAATGCTCAGTGACTTCCTTCTTAATACAATAAAAACTGTGAGTTTCCAATTCTTCTTTATTAATTTGTAAAAATGTGAAATTCTTGACTTTCTACTTCCATCGAAAAATCCTCCAATAAAGTGTACCCATTTTTTGTGTACCAAAAACCCTCCTCCAGGTCCGGGGGGGGGGCGATTGCCTCAAAATCTAAGAGCCAGCAATAATAGGACTCTGTATGATTCTACGCCGTCAAGCCCCCCCCCCCCATCCCTGTCAGCTGCACACAGAACATCCATAAACCATATATACAGCCCCCCCTCCCCCCCACAGCCAGCATACTGTATATACAGTCTTTAATCACCTCTTTCCCCCATAGCATCAATCACTACAATGACCTCCCTCTGACCTTCCCACATCAGACAAGAACCCCCCACCCCCCCACTGGATGCTGACGTTGCTGACTTTGCATCAGCACCTAGTTAGGGGGGTTCCTTGTCTGGTATGGGTAGGTAGGGTAGGGGGGGGGTCATTTAAAGGCTGGGGGTCAGTTAATAAAAGTGGAGTTACATTGTAAGCCTGAGTGTCTCTTAGTAATGTTGGCGGTCCTGATTGTGATACGGTGGAGTGTTGAGGGGTTTGGAGCTGGGGATAGGTTGGGTAAAGTGTTGGGGTGTTTTTGGAGCCGGGGATAAGTTGGGTGGAGTGTTGGGGGGTTTGGAGCCAGGGATATGTTGGGTAAAGTGTTGGGGTGCTTTGGAGCCGGGGATAAGTTGGGTGGAGTGTTTGGGGGTTTGGAGCCAGGGATAGGTTGGGTAAAGTGTTGGGGTGTTTTGGAGCCGGGGATAGGTTGGTGGAGTGTTGGGGGGGGGGGGGGTTTGGAGTCGGGGATAGGTTGGGTTGGAGTGTTGAGGGGTTTGGAGCTGGGAATAGGCTGGGTGGAGTGTTGAGGGGGGTTTTGGATAGGTTGGGTGGAGTGTTAGGGGGGCTTGGGTTTGGAGTCGGGGATAGGTTGGTAAAATGTTATTGGGTTTGGAGCCAGGGATAGGTTGGTGGAGTGTTGGGGGGGGGGGGGCTTGGGTTTGGAGCCAGGGATAGGTTGGTGGCGTGTTGGGGGGTTTGGAGCCGGGGATAGGTTGGGTGGATTGTTGGGGGGTTTGGAGTCGGGGATAGGTTGGTGGAGTGTTGGGGGGGTTTGAAGCCAGGGATAGGTTGGGTGGAGTGTTGGGGGGTTTGGAACTGGGGATAGGTTGGGTGGAATGTTGGGAGGCAGGTTTGAGCCAGAGATGGGTTGGGTGGAGTGTTGGGGCGGGGGGGTTGGGTATGGCGCCGGAGATAGGGATAGGTTGGGTGGAGTGTTCGGGGGTTTGGAGCCAGGGATAGGTTGGGTGGAGTGTTGAGGGGGCTTGGGTTTGGAGCCGGGGATAGGTTGGGTAAAGTGTTGGGGTGTTTTGGAGCCAGGGATAAGTTGGATGGAGTGTTGGGGGGTTTGTAGCCGGGGATAGGTTGGGTAAAGTGTTGGGGTGTTTTGGAGCCGGGGATAAGTTGGGTGGAGTGTTGGGGGGTTTGGAGCCAGGGATATGTTGGGTAAAGTGTTGGGGTGCTTTGGAGCTGGGGATAAGTTGGGTGGAGTGTTGGGGGGTTTGGAGCCAGGGATATGTTGGGTAAAGTGTTGGGGTGCTTTGGGGCTGGGGATAAGTTGGGTGGAGTGTTGGGGGGGGTTTGGAGCCAGGGATAGGTTGGGTAAAGTGTTGGGGTGTTTTGGAGCCGGGGATAAGTTGGGTGGAGTGTTGGGGGGGTTTGGAGCCAGGGATAGGTTGGGTAAAGTGTTGGGGTGTTTTGGAGCCGGGGATAAGTTGGGTGGAGTGTTGGGGGGTTTGGAGCCAGGGATATGTTGGGTAAAGTGTTGGGGTGCTTTGGAGCTGGGGATAAGTTGGGTGGAGTGTTGGGGGGTTTGTAGCCGGGGATAAGTTGGGTGGAGTGTTGGGGGTTTGGAGCCAGGGATAGGTTGGGTAAAGTGTTGGGGTGCTTTGTAGCCGGGGATAGGTTGGTGGAGTGTTGGGGGGTTGGTAGCCAGGGATAGGTTGGGGGAGTGTTGGGGGGTTTGTAGCCGGGGATAGGTTGGGTGGAGTGTTGGGCATATGTTGGGTGGAGCAGTGGGGTTTAATGGTGGAATTTTCCATCTCTCAGGATGATTCGGAGATGAGTTCTGTCTGTCAGTATGGTCTCTTCTCATTACATAACAGATACTCTTTAAACAATTTGTATATTTAATCAAGCTGTACAAATAGGTATAATAAACAGATCTGTCCACTTTTAGGGACATTCTGACATGATCAAATATTTGTAACTGCTGACTTTGTCCTATCACAAATTTTAGTTGATCTTGCAATTTCTCAATATATTCTACCGAAGACTTAAAACTGAATGCATTTGTTCATAGCAATTCCATCAACAAGTACAATGTATTGGGGTGGAGCAGTGATAATTTGGAGCGGTGTGCATGTGTTGGGTGGAGCAGAGGGTACGCAGTGGGTATGTGTTGAGTGGAGCAGTGAGCATATGATGGGTGGAGCATGTGTTGGGTGGAGCAGTGTTTATGTTGGGGTGGGGTATGTGCGGGGTGGAGTGATGATGTATGTTTGGGTGGAGCAGAGGGTATGCGGTGGGTATGTGTTAGGGTGGAGTATGTGTTGGGGTGGAGCAGTGGGGCATGTGTTGGGGTGGAGCAGTGGGGCATGTGTTGGGGTGGAGCGGTGGGGCATGTGTTGGGGTGGAGCGGTGGGGCATGTGTTGGGGTGGAGCGGTGGGGCATGTGTTGGGTGGAGCGGTGGGGCATGTGTTGGGGTGGAGCAGTGGGGCATGTGTTGGGTTGGAGCAGTGGGGTAAGTGTTGGGTGGAGCAGTGGGATATGTGTTGGGTGGAGTAGAGGGTATGCAGTGGGGTATGTGTTGGGGTGGAGCAGTGGGGTATGTGTGGGGTGGAGTAGAGGGTATGCAGTGGATATGTGTTGGGGTGGAGCAGTGGCGTATGTATTGGAGTGGAGCATGTGTTGGGTGTAGCAGTGGGCATATGTTGGGTGGAGCAGAGGGTATGCAGTGGGGTATGTGTTGGGTGGAGCAGAGGGTATGCAGTGGGGTATGTGTTGGGTGGAGCAGTGGGCATGCAGTGGGGTATGTGTTGGGTGGAGCAGTGGGCATGCAGTGGGGTATGTGTTGGGTGGAGCAGTGGGCATGCAGTGGGGTATGTGTTGGGTGGAGTGGTGTGGTATGTGTTGGGTGAAATGATGGGTATGTGTTGGGTGGAGCGGTGGGCATGCAGTGTGGTATGTTTTGGGTGGAGTGGTGTGGTATGTGTTGGGTGGAACAGTGGGGTATGCAGTGGGGTATGTGTTGGGTGGAGCAGTGGGGTATGCAGTGGGTATGTGTTGGGTGGAGCGGTGGGCGTGCAGTGGGGTATGTGTTGGGTGGAGTGGTGTGGTATGTGTTGGGTGGAGCAGCGGGGTATGTGTTAGGTGGAGCAGCGGGGTATGTGTTGGGTGGAGCAGCGGGGTGGAGCAGCGGGGTATGTGTTGGGTGGAGCAGCGGGGTATGTGTTGGGTGGAGCAGTGGGGTATGTGTTGGGTGAAATGATGGGTATGTGTTGGGTGGAACAGTGGGCATGCAGTGGGGTATGTGTTGGGTGGAGCAGTGGGGTATGCAGTGGGTATGTGTTGGGTGGAACAGTGGGCATGCAGTGGGGTATGTGTTGGGTGGAGCAGTGGGGTATGCAGTGGGTATGTGTTGGGTGGAACAGTGGGCATGCAGTGGGGTATGTGTTGGGTGAAATGATGGGTATGTGTTGGGTGGAGCAGCGGGGCATGCAGTGGGGTATGTGTTGGGTGAAATGATGGGTATGTGTTGGGTGGAACAGTGGGCATGCAGTGGGGTATGTGTTGGGTGGAGCAGTGGGGTATGCAGTGGGTATGTGTTGGGTGGAACAGTGGGCATGCAGTGGGGTATGTGTTGGGTGGAGCAGTGGGGTATGCAGTGGGTATGTGTTGGGTGGAACAGTGGGCATGCAGTGGGGTATGTGTTGGGTGAAATGATGGGTATGTGTTGGGTGGAGCAGCGGGGCATGCAGTGGGGTATGTGTTGGGTGGAGCAGCGGGGCATGCAGTGGGGTATGTGTTGGGTGGAGCGGTGGGCATGCAGTGGGGTATGTGTTGGGTGGAGTGGTGTGGTATGTGTTGGGTGGAGCAGCGGGGTATGTGTTGGGTGGAGCGGTGTGGTATGTGTTGGGTGGAGCAGTGGGGTATGTGTTGGGTGGAGCAGTGGGGTATGCAGTGGGTATGTGTTGGGTGGAGCGGTGGGCATGCAGTGGGGTATGTGTTGGGTGAAATGATGGGTATGTGTTGGGTGGAGCGGTGGGTAACATCCTCCATGGCAGATTGTATATACGGTTGTATTGGGTACATGGGTGGCGTCCCTGGTTGGTGCTGTCGGGTTACCATCTGGAGGTGATCGGTTGTGGATTGGTGAAGGCCGATCAATAACTGTCAGGAATATTTTATTGATGATTGTGTGGTGTGATGGGGGAGGGGTGGGTTGGGGTATCCGGATTATAATATCCAGCACTGTCCTGTCTGCGACCTCCCGGAGTTTATTTCCTCATGTTGGGAATTCTGATCCTCCGATAATAAATACGGATCCATCCGGAATGTCTCTTCATTGCCATGAGAAGGTCTCTCTAAGGACAGACGGAATCTGAGCAGAAATTCCGTCCATCTTTGTTCCGTGGCGCCTTCCTGTTGGAGTGAATGGGCAGCACTCACTGTGACGGCGTCCAGTGTATTTACAATGTACAGTCTGATCACCGGGGGAGGGGAGACTGAGGGAATGCTTCCTGCAGCAGACTGATGACATCATCTGAGCCTAGGCACAGTCACTGGCCGGAGGCGCTGCTCTTGTGAGATGTCCGTAGTCTGCGGAGTGACGGAGGTCTCTTGTCTTGCAGGTCACGGGGAATGTGACTGCGGAGAATGTAAGTGTCACGCCGGCTACATCGGTGACAACTGCAACTGCACTACAGAGACCAGCAGCTGTGTGTCCAGCGACGGGCAGATGTGCAGCGGGAAAGGGAACTGTGTGTGCGGCCGCTGCCAGTGTGTGCAGCCCGGAGCCTTCGGGGAGACCTGCGACAAATGCCCCACCTGCCCCGACGCCTGCGGGACAAAAAGGTAAGTTCTCCAACCTGGGGACCGCCGGGGGTAAGTTTACTTGTTATAAATCTGTGGTCACCCACCATCAATAAAGGTGGGGGAGGGGGGAGTGACCGGGCAATAGACAAAGAGTGGGGCTACCAGGCTGGCTGTACTGTCTGGCAGGCTGTACAAATCTGGGCACTGGATGGATAGAAATACAAATAGGTGTTTCCTGTATATTTACATTGATTGGCCATAACATGGAGTTCCCACCCCGCCTCCTTTCATGGCCATTTAATATGGAGTTGCCCCCTCCCCCTATGGCCATTAATATGGAGTTGCCCCCTCCCCCTATGGCCATTAATATGGAGTTGCCCCCTCCCCCTATGGCCATTAATATGGAGTTGCCCCCTCCCATGACTATTAATATGGAGTTGCCCCCTCCCCCTATGGCCATTAATATGGAGTTGCCCCCTCCCATGACTATTAATATGGAGTTGCCCCCTCCCCCTATGGCCATTAATATGGAGTTGCCCCCTCCCATGACTATTAATATGGAGTTGCCCCCCTATGGCCATTAATATGGAGTTGCCCCCCCATGGCCATTAATATGGAGTTGCCCCCCCATGGCCATTAATATGGAGTTGCCCCCCCATGGCCATTAATATGGAGTTGCCCCCTCCCATGACTATTAATATGGAGTTGCCCCCTCCCCCTATGGCCATTAATATGGAGTTGCCCCCTCCCCCCATGGCCATTAATATGGAGTTGCCCCCTCCCCCCATGGCCATTAATATGGAGTTGCCCCCCCATGGCCATTAATATGGAGTTGCCCCTCCTTGGCCATTAATATGGAGTTGCCCCCTCCCCCTATGGCCATTAATATGGAGTTGCCCCCTCCTCCTATGGCCATTAATATGGAGTTGCCCCCTCCCCCTATGGCCATTAATGTGGAGTTGCCCCTCCATGGCCATTAATATGGAGTTGCCCCTCCATGGCCATTAATATGGAGTTGCCCCCTCCCCCATGGCCATTAATATGGAGTTGCCCCCCCATGGCCATTAATATGGAGTTGCCCCCCCATGGCCATTAATATGGAGTTGCCCCCTCCCATGACTATTAATATGGAGTTGCCCCCTCCCCCTATGGCCATTAATATGGAGTTGCCCCCTCCCCCCATGGCCATTAATATGGAGTTGCCCCCCCATGGCCATTAATATGGAGTTGCCCCCCCATGGCCATTAATATGGAGTTGCCCCTCCTTGGCCATTAATATGGAGTTGCCCCCTCCCCCTATGGCCATTAATATGGAGTTGCCCCCTCCTCCTATGGCCATTAATATGGAGTTGCCCCCTCCCCCTATGGCCATTAATGTGGAGTTGCCCCCTTCCATGACTATTATTATGGAGTTGCCCCTCCATGGCCATTAATATGGAGTTGCCCCTCCATGGCCATTAATATGGAGTTGCCCCTCCTTGGCCATTAATATGGAGTTTCTCCCTCCCATGGCCATTAATATGGAGTTGCCCCCTCCCCCCCATGGCCATTAATATGGAGTTGCCCCCTCCCCCCCATGGCCATTAATATGAAGTTGCCCCCTCCCCCCCATGGCCATTAATATGGAGTTGCTCCCTCCCATGGCCATTAATATGGAGTTGCCCCCCCATGGCCATTAATATGGAGTTGCTCCCTCCCATGGCCATTAATATGGAGTTGCCCCCCCATGGCCATTAATATGGAGTTGCTCCCTCCCATGGCCATTAATATGGAGTTGCCCCCTCCTGCTATGGCCATTAATATGGAGTTGCCCCCTCCCCCCCATGGCCATTAATATGGAGTTGCCCCCTCCTGCTATGGCCATTAATATGGAGGTGTTTAGTAGGGATGAGGTCAGGGCTCTGTGCGGGACTCTCCCAGTTGATTGACACTAAACTGGCCACAGTGAAGGGATTACCGGGACCCTTCACTGAAGACACCTGATCCCCATCACTGGCTGGGGGGGGGGGGGGGGCACATATTGTTGACTACATAGTGTCGGTGGGGTCCAGAGGGTTGAGGGATCTGCTGATGTCAGCACTATGGCCTCCCCACCAAAAGTTCCCACCTTGGGGAGTTCACGCTCCTACTGTTGACCTTTTTTTAAATGATGCAATAAATACCCCTCATGGGGGCAGTAGGCGTTGTGATGACTGTAGCTGGTCTGCGGATTTGTCAACTGGAGATGAGATCTCCCCAATGGGGGGGGTTGGATGGACTGAACCTCCTTGGATGTTCTAAAGGTCCCTCACATAATGTCTTTCCTTCTCTTCCGCAGGGACTGTATAGAATGCCGCTTGTACCAGACGGGGCGCCTTGCCGATAACCACACCTGCCATACCCTCTGCAAGGATGAGATTACCTTGGTGGATGCTTTGGGTAAGTGGAGTGCGTGTGGGCGGAGCTCTCAGGTGACCTCCATTGGGCTCTGAGAAATGGAAAATCCATCTATTGATACAAAATTGCAATAAATGAGAAACGGGTTTGGATGTGACCCTTCCCCCATCCATGTGATCTATGGCCAGAATCCCGGTTCCTGGGTACCTCTGCGGGGCACTGCCGCTGGTTCCTCCAGAATGGGGGTACAACACGAGGACACCACATGGGGTGGGGGAGCAATCAAAAGTGGGTGGGAAGACTGCATGGGGGGGGGAGCAATCAAAAGTGGGTGGGAAGACTGCATGGGGGGGGGGGGGGGGTTGGGAACAAAGCTGGGCAGGAACACCAGGAAGGTGGGTGTTCCCAAAACTTCCAGAGCCGGGAACCGCCGGAGAGACCCGACCGCCAGAGTTTCCAAGAGATACACGAGGCCATCGGGTGACTCCACCCACCAATCTTCACTCATACATGATACTGATTGATCTTTTTAACCCCGTCAATACCGGGCACTCCCCTCCCCCTTCCTGCCCAGACCAATTCTCAGCTTTAAGCGCTGTCGCCCTTTGACAATTGCGCGGTCATGCGACGCCGTACACATAGGACGTTTTGTATCATTTTTGTGAGACAGGCGGGGCTTTCTTTTTCATGGTGTTTATTCACCACTGGGATTTTTTATTTTTTTTTGTAAATAAATGAAAAAAAAGACTCAAAATTTTGGGGGGAAAAAAAGATGCTTTTTTTTACTTTTTATAACATTTTGCAAATAAATTCTTTCTTCATAAATTTATTCCGAAATGCGTTCTGCTACATTTCTCCAAAATAACCCGAATCTACGTGTCTATTATTTATTCTGTAGGTAAGTTATAGAATCCACAAACGATGGGATCTATACCTGATATTCGATCGACCCTGAGGTACTGACGGCCCATCGCATTTCTTGGGGCCTGGAAAAGTCAGGACAGTAAAAATACCCCCCAGACCCCCCCCCCCCTTTATGGAAATTCCACAGTCCGAGGTATATAATAGTAAGAGGCATGGTGAGTTTTTTTTTAATTAGTATTTTTTTTTTGGTCGCAATTTTTTTGGAAAATGAAGTCACAATTTTTTTTTTTTTTTTTATATATAATTTAAAAAAAAAAATTTACATACCGTCCCCAGTGCAGTACAGCATCATCAGAAAACTGGTGTGGCGGTGGTCAGGGACACTGACTGGTATGTAAAAATAAAAAACAAAACAAAAAAACAATGTAATATTTTTGTACTACTCTGGGGAAGTGATAAGAATTTTTTTTTTAATACACAACTTGATCAGAGAAATACAGTGTTACCATAGTAACACTGTACTACTCTGGGGAAGTGATAAGATTTATTTTTTTTTTTTTTTAATACACAATGTGATCAGAGAAATTGTGTTACCATAGTAACACTGTACTACTCTGGGGAAGTGATAAGAATTTTAATTTTTTTTAATACACAATGTGATCAGAGAAATACAGTGTTGCCATAGTAACACTGTACTACTCTGGGGAAGTGATAAGATTATTATTATTATTATTTTTTTTTTTTTAAATACACAATGTGATCAGAGAAATTGTGTTACCATAGTAACACTGTCCTACTCTGGGAAAGTGATAATATTTTTTTTTTAATACACAACTTGATCAGAGAAATACAGTGTTGCCATAGTAACACTGTACTACTCTGGGGAAGTGATAAGATTATTTATTTTTAATACACAATGTGATCAGAGA